>NC_133620.1:355764026-355786526 GCF_048593235.1 Sminthopsis crassicaudata
TGTGAATTTCTGATTGTCAGAACCACAAACATCTAAGGAGTCAGTCCCCAACATGACTCTCAAAACCCTAGAAAGGGTAAAGAGTAGATTCCCCTTAATAAGATTGTTCCCTCTCTTCTTTCTTGAGCTGATATCTCTCCTAACCAAAGCTTCCTTTTACTTGTATGTTCTTTTGCCTATCCTAATCTAAACTTTCCCAATTTCTCCTTACTTCTGAGCTTGATAAAGAGATATACTAGTTATTTGGGATGGGTTTTTGTGTAACTGGCACTTTATAGGAGAGAGATTGCTAAACTAGCAATAGTCAAATTTTAACCTCTCCTTGAGAGCAATCAAGAAAAAGGTCTGGTATTTCTACCCCATTATTTTACCCTGAGAAATAATAATAAATATTTGAGTTGTAATACACAGATAGGTATAATTCTAGTACAGAATTCTTCCTGGAGATTTATATTGCATCACCTAGCCCAGTTCCTGTTACATAAATACTTAGTAAGTGCTTGTTAATTGATTAACTCTTTTGTGGCAGTCATAACTAGAACTTTAGTTGGGAACTAATCACAAACCAGCAATATTTTGCTAAAACTATGAAGGAAGAGCCTAGGTTGAGAGATGAAGGGTTGAGGATGATGGAAGAGGACAGTCATTACTGAGAATGTCAGGGAAACCTGAGAACCAGTCTGTATTTCCTGGACGGCTTGTAAAGACATTCCTCATCTAGGAAGGGGGCAACTGCTCAAATGGGCTCCAAACCATTTTCCCACAAGAATTCCTTTTAGAAGGATAAATTTTTTAGAAGATAAATTTGTATTGATGTCTTTTGTTTTTACATTACCTAGATTTTCCCTCTGTTTCCCTTTCCTTCCCCCTCCCAGGAAGCTGACTTTTATAATAAACTTTAAAAAAACAAAAGAAAAGAAAAAGAAGAAAAATTCAGCAAAACTGATTAATATAGAAGAAAACAATTGATATTATATATATATATATACATATATATATAGTGTTCTATACCATGGACTTTCCCTGTTTCTGTAAAAGAACAAGATGAGGTCTCTTCTTATATGTCTTTTGAGGGAACCAAGATTATAATTATTATTTTATAATTTATATAATATATAATTGTATAATTTTTATAAATTTATTTATTTTTTATTATCAAAGATAACATTTATATAATGTTTACTAACTGTTTTGTGGTTATTCTTCCCATTTACACTATTGTCGTCATATATTTTGTTTTCTTGGCTCTGCTTATTTTACTTTGCATCAGTTTATATAATAATCTAGCAGGGGAAAACAACAAACAAATATAACATATGAGCTAGATACAGGATAAATATGAAATAATTTACTGAGGGAAGGTACTGGAATTAAGAGGGATTAAAAAAGGCTTCCTGTAGAAGGTAAGATTTTAGTTGAGAACTAAAGGAAGCCAGGGAAGGCATAAGGTAGGGTTGAAGAGGGAGAAAATTCCAAGTATGGGGAACAGCTAGACAAAGAGCCCAGGGCTAAAGATGGAGTATCTTGCTCACTGAACAACAAGGAAGCCAGTGTCATGGAATTAATGAGTGAACGAATGAATGAAGCATTTATTAAGCACTTCCTATGTACAAAGCACTATGTTAAGTACTTCAGATATATAAGATAGGTGACACACTGACTCTGGAGTCAGGAGGACCTGAGTTCAAATATGACCTGATACTCAGTAGCTGTGTGACTCTGGATAAGTCATTTCACCCTGATTGACTCAAAAGAAGAAAGAAAGAAAGAAAGAAAGAAAGAAAGAAAAGAAAGAAAGAAAGAAAGAAAGAAAGAAAAGAAAGAAAGAAAGAAAGAAAGAAAGAAAGAAGAAAGAAAGAAAGAAAGAAAGAAAGAAAGAAAAAGAGAGTAGCTCACATTCTAATGGGGAAGACAATAAATATGAAAAGTTTCAGCTCCAAATCAGATGAAAATGTCTCAACATCCTTTGAATACACTGGCAAAAAATGCTTTTTAAATGTCATTTCTATTTATAAAAATCAAATCCACTTCTGACAATGAACAATTTGACAGTATTGAGGACTTTGGGGGGTTCTCAGCCTCTGCAGGAGCAGTTGTGTGTCCAGGGATGGAAGCTGAGCTGGAAGCATTGCTATTCCCAAGGCTTATGGGTCAAGGATCCTGGGCTTCTCCATCAGGATCTGAGGGGAGATGGAGGCCAAGGTGATGGTGCTGGTTTAACTTGTCTGGAGCAGGATGCCTGCCGTCCACCTCTCCTTTGGAGCACCTCGTTGCTTTCAGCTAGACTGTTATGACCAGAGGCTATCAAGTAAAAAAACGGACTTATCACTTGTTGGAGATGTAAGAGAAGGGCAAGATTAGGTCATCTCTGGGGGCCTCCTCCACTCCAGGGATCCTCAAGCACGCCAAAAATAAGCACAAAAACATTGTTGTTCAGTCTTTTTAGTTGTGTCTAACTCTTAATGAACCTTTTTGGGTTTTCTTGGCAAAAACTACTGGAGCAGGAGTATGAAAATACCATTTCCTTCTCAGGCTTATTTTATAGATGAGGAAACTGAGGCAAATAGGGTTTTGCCCATGGTCACATAATTATAAGTATCTGGGATGGGACTTGAACCCAGAAAAATGAGTATTTCTGATTCTATCGATGATGCTCTACCCACTGCACCATTAGCTGCCTGCAAGCACAAAAATACAATGATATTAAGATGTATATATAAAACTAAGAAAAGGGATTCTCTATCTTGGATTCAAGAAAAGGATAACAGGACTTTATGGATGACATATTGACCTTGAAGGATTCAAGACTTCATTGGGGAAGAAATGTCATTCAGAGAAGTGTCCTGATACTTTGCCCACTTTGGTCTGATCTGCACCCAGCACCACCACTGTTTTGCACACTTTACCCAGTTAAAAAAAAAAAAAAGAAACTCTGTTCCTGATGGTCAGGTCAATTCATCTCCCCCAAAAAGCTGCAAGTCATAGTAGAAAGAGACTGGACTTGGACAGATCATTATGTCTTCTTTTGCCTCGGTTTCTTTATATGTAAAAAAATAAAGTACATAGAATTGAAATTGAGAGAACGAAACTGAACATAATGACTAAGTTTGGCCCAGAAGAAGTTATGAATAAAATGCATCCTCCTTCCTTCTATGCTAAGGTGAAGCACAAGGGACACTACATAATTCTTTTGGAGTTGAGTAATGTATCTGTTGGTTTTGCTGAACTAATTTTTTCTTTCTTTTCTATTTTTTTAGAAGAGGAAGAAGAGGGGTGTGTTTGAAAGTGAAGGTGGTGTGTAAAAAATTATATTTGCTAGGATGACATATATAGAGAGAGACAGAGAGAAAGATAGGTGTGGAAGAAGAAGAAGAAGAAGAAGAAGAAGAAGAAGAAGAAGAAGAAGAAGAAGAAGAAGAAGAAGAAGAAGAAGAAGAAGAAGAAGAAGAAGAAGAAGAAGAAGGAGGAGGAGGAGGAGGAGGAGGAGGAGGAGGAGGAGGAGGAGGAGGAGGAGGAGGAGGAGGAGGAGGAGGAGGAGGAGGAGGAAGAGGAGAAGGAGGAGGAGGAGGAGGGAGGAAGGAGGGAAGAGGCAGAGAGAATTGGAAGAGAGAAGAAAAGGAAGAAAAAGAAGAGGAGGAAGAGGAAGAAGAAAGAAAAAAGAAGAAGAAAGAAAGAAGAAGGAAGAGGAAGAGGAGGGGAAGGCTAGCAGCAGCAACAAATGAGCAGATTAAAGAGATGCTTAAAGACTGCTCACAGTCCAATTCTATAAAGCTGTTCACAAACAGAAATATAGACAAAGAGACAGAAAGAAAAAGATAGGAGTGACAGGCAGAGACAGAGAGAAGCATTGCACATCATCTGTAATAGATAGTATCTCCTTTCACATTGTTAAGTTTTGGGAAATGGGCACAGGAGGTAAAGAGGCATTTATTTATTTGTTTGTTTGTTTTGTGAATGGAAACATTGATGAAACTTTAACATGTCAAGAGAAATGAAAACCAGCTGGGTGAAAAGCACCTGGTCCACCTGGGAAAGATCCCGTGATGGAGAAAAGAGCAGATTCGTGCCAGAAATCACATATTTGAAAGATCTGGAACCCTCCTGGCACAAGAAGAAAATTCTAGCTGTGTCTGTTGGGGAGCCACTGAGTATTAAAGCAATTAAACCAGGTTGCCCCTTTTTCATGCAAATATATCTGGGAAGGCAGAGCAAGGAATGAGCAGATTAAAGCAGTGCTTAAAGGCTGCTCATAAACCAGCTCTATAAAGCTGTTCACAAAAAAAACCAGCAGGTCGAGAAGGAGCTGCATATTCCTTCAAATATTTACATCTTCTGCACAAAGATGTCTAGCAGGGTGTGGGTGGGACCATCTTGGGGAAGTATTTTTCTCTTTTTCTTTTTTCTGGAGAGGGACCTGGGTGGCTAGATTTTGAATAACAAGAATAATAATTCCCTTTCCTATAATATAGGAATAATATAATAACAGTATAGAGAGTTCTGGCCCTGGAGTCAGAAAGATCTGAATTCCAATACCACTTCAGACACTTAACCTTATTTGCCTCAGTTTCCTTCTTTGTAAAATGAACTAGAGAAGGAAATTCTCTCTCCATTTTCTCTATCAAGAAAATCCCAAATAAGTCAGACATACTTGAAATAATTGAACAACAAATAATACTATTTGCCCAGGCAACCAACCCTGCAAAGGAGGGGGGGGTAACAATAATAATATTGATAACAATATAATAATTATAATTGACCCTTAATGTTTGCAAAGAACTTCATGTATGAACCTTACCACCCACTTTATGAACTAAGCAATATAGCTATTATTATTATTCCTGTTGTACAGCTGAGACAACTGAGACTCAGAGAGCTTAAGGGATTTATTTGCCTGTGGTTAGTCATAAAGCATAGAGTAACAGATGCAAGAGATGAACCTCAGTTCTTCTTTTCTCCAAGGCCAGTCTATCCATTATGTTAGCCTTTAATTCATGGAATGGGGGGGTCAGTGAGCACACAAGTAAATCCACTGGGGCAAACCCCGGTGGAAGGCCTGGAAAGTCTGTTTCCAGAAAGACAGGATGATTTATAATGCGAGCGTCTAGAATTCTCATTCAGAGCATGTCTAGACATTCTACCACTTGTTCTGGTCTGCTAAGCACATGATGAAAAGATGGATTGTTGATTGGCTGAGTGGCCAGAGTAAGGGTGAATTTAAAAGACTGACCAGACAGATAAAGTGAGTTTGGGTTTCTTTCCTGCATAGGGGTGTTCTAGTGAAGAAGCAAAAACTGCTGAAAGTTTGCAGTAGGGAGAGAGGTCTTTATCAATCCATCATGGCTTCTGCATATGGTGCATGAGTACATGGCCCTGCTGTTGCTTCTGTCATTGTTGCATCTACCATTTCCTATTTTAGATAAAAGAACACTGGAGATGATTCTGACTTGTGAGCTTTGAAAAATCACAGTTGTAAATCAATAGAGATTCTAGAGCTGGAATCCATATTAGGATTTTCCAGAAGCCAGACAATGAGGATCAAAGCATTGAGTGGACCTGTTTGACCCACCCCAATGGAAACTGAGACATAGAGTCATCTAGAGGCTATGTCATATTTGGAAGATAATTTGGATGGGGGAAATGCAATGTAGAAATTTTCATCTCTCTCCAGGTGCTCAAGAATGTGCCCTCAGGTGCTGGGAGGGAAATATTTGTAACTTCTGTTCTTAGGATTTCTTCACAGCAAATGTGCCTCTGCAAAAGCTAATCTATGTTAATTGGTTATGTGGAATCAGGGTGCTAATCACTAGCAGCCCACAGTGGGGGAAAGGGAATGCCTGGAATGTGGACTCCCAGCAGATGATATTAGGGAAAAAAAGAACCCTGCCTTGCAAGGGTATGGAAATGTGGCCAGCCTTGACCAAGAAAAGTGAGACCAGTCTCAGTACACAAATATTAGCAGCTTCAAAGTTTAAATGACTGCCCAGGCTCTTTCCAAGAGACTACAGCATCTCCCCAAGAAATGAGTTTCTGGGTAAGAGAGAGACTGGAACAATTCCTTCTCCTTCCTGCCAGGGCAGACTTGGTATCCATATTAAACTTACACCACCATGTCAAGATACCAGAAACCTGTCGCTCCCTCTCTCAGGGAACAGAGCAAACAGGGCAGGTTTCCATTAGTATGGGAGAACCCTCAGCATAGTATGAAACAAGTCGTACTTGTGCCCAGCTCCTTCACAGCATGAGTTCCTCAATCCAGTGAGTTTTGTTCTTTCTCATCCTAGTGGTTGTCTTCTCCTCCGAGAAGTGCTACCATGGCAAGGTGGTTAAAGCACCGACTTTGGAGTCAGGAGTTCAAATATGGCATCAGACAATTGACACTAACTGTGCAACCCTGGGCGAATCTCTGAACCCCAATTGCGTCACACGCACAAAAAAAGTAGTTATAAAGGGTATTTCTCATACTGCAGCTGCCACTGAATGAGGGACCACTCAATTAATACAGAGCCAAAGTGAAGGTGAACTGTCTCTTCAACAGCCCTACCAAATGTTTTCTGTTTTAATGTTTTGAATATTAATCTCCCAGGAAGGTTTATAAATAACTAAAATATTTTCCAATGTCTGCTTATGAGTTGGTGTTTTAACTGTTTCTTTTGCAAAGAAATAAATAGCTATTCTATAATTGACCTACGTTGTATGTAGACTGAATATCCGTATGCTCCCCTTTCTGGGGAGATTCTTGATAAGCTGTGATTGTCTCTAGAGATCTCGGAGGTAGATTTAAAGAGACAGAGAGTTCAAGAAAAGAAAACTGACTCTATACTTATTATTACTATTACTTATTATAGGGTTATTAGACCCCTGCCAGGGGTAAACCCAATCTATTCGAGTTAAGGGCCCATTTAGAGCAGTAAGAAGGTGGATTCTCCAGTTTCTTAAATACAGCAGGGATTGTGTGTTACTCACTAGGAAAGACCCATTTCATAAGATTTTTTGTTTACTTAGGTAGACCAACCCTGATCATGCAAGATGACCCTAACCATGTCCCTGGTGGAGACAGAGAGAATGGCCAAAGATGAGAAATATATATACACCTACAGGTTATAAGAAAGGGAGAAATAAAAAAAGCATGTATTAGACATCTGCTCTGTGCCATGAACTATGCTAAACACTTTACATATATAGTCTCATTTGATCCTTTACTAGAACTTATCTTATTATGAGAAGTTTGCCAAGGAATTCTAAGAATAGTCTGATTTGGTTTCTTTAAAAATTAATTTACAATCAATAAAATTAGAATTTTTGGTTATACTATTAGAAAAGCATGTCTTTTTTTTCTTTATGAAAAAAACTTTATTTTATTTCTTATGTGCAAAACTCTAGAATTTATTTCCTTTCAGATTGAATAGTAAGCATGATAGAATTTACTAAAAGTCAAGGGGTTTACAGACTAAAAAAAGGTTGGAAATCCCTGTTCTAGGACGTGGTGAGAGCTATGTTTTCCAGATCACCATCTCTGCTGTGCATAGAATATGGCTTATACAGGACAATGGGGACAGCTCGTACTGGGCCAGCTGGTAGCCTGGCAAGAGGCCCAGCACTAGGATTCATTGCAATAGCTATTGTCCCAAATTGGCCACATCCTTGGAGAAGGATCCAGTCATGGTCCCAATAACCAGCCCAGGACATCAGGGAAAAGAGTGGGAGAAATGTAAAAAGGGTAGACTAGTCCACCTCTTGATTTTATACAAACTAAACTTTACCATTAATTTTCCTATAACTCAATTCAGTTCAATATCTTTTAACCCTTCCCCTACCATGTTCTGGGTGCTCAGAGAGCTACAGAGATGATATGAAATTTACTGTCTTCAGGGAGTTTCGAATCCAACAGATTGGCACATACATGCATAATTATGGAACACTTCCCTGCTCTAGATAATACCATACAATGCTGGGGTAACATTTGAACTAAGAGCATATTCGCTATCCAGTGAATCCTGGGGAGTGCTAGGACAGGGGATTTAAAAGAGAGGTTGTAATAAATTCTAAGGGAAAAGCATAAATACTATTAGAGGGGAGTTGCATAGGATTTAGAAGGGATTATTGAGTTCAATCTCCTTATTTTTCATATGAAAAGACAAGCAGCAAGAGAAACTGATTTTCCCCAAATTCCATACCCAAATTATAAAATCATCCAGTAGAGCTGAATAGACTTTGGAGATTCCTCATTTTATATGTAACCCTATATAGACTCTGGAGGTTCTTATTTTAACTACCAAGGCTATCTCTTTAGCAGGGGTCTCAGGGTACTTATTAAGGATGTTTTCTAATATTATTGGCTCAAGTTACCATTTCCATGTGTCCTTCAATACAGTTCCAATTGGTATTTCCTTTATATAATTGATTGATCCAGTAATTGATACACCAATATTATTTAACTATTTAATCTCAATTTTTTTATGTAACTGTTATTCATTTGTGAAAACCTTCATGACCCCATTTGGTGTTTTCTTGGCAAAGATATTAGATTGGTTTGCCAGTCTTTATCCTACCTTTTTTACAGATAAAAAAACTGGGGCAGAGTTAAATGATTTGCCCAGGGTCACACAGCTAGTGTCTGAGGCCAGATTTGAACGCAGGCTGATGTGGTACGCAGGCTAAGGAGGATGTAGCAATAACTCTAAATTCCACCTGGCTTTGGAAGTGATCTAGTTAACAATTATATACTTCTGTCTGACCAGAATGGGTCTTCCTGTCTCCCAGGCCTGTGCTCTAGCCACCCAGCTGTGAATTAACTTTTACAAAGAGATATTTACTAAGGAGATAGAGCAAAAACAGAAATTGCAAACATTTCCCCTTCACACCTGGGAAAACACTCTTCCTTCTACTACTTCCGTCCATAGGGAGAGTAAACTCAAACATAAATCAATTGTTTCAAAGCATTCATTCCTACGACTTCACTAACCAAATGCAGCAGCATATTCAGAGATAGGAGTTAATCACTTGCTAAAGCAGGCTACAGAATCCACTGCTGGGTTGGGTCAATCAGGTCATTCCTCAAGGCCCCTCACCAGAGTCAGCTGCCAGAAAACTCTGTTTTCACGGCTCTGTTTGGAGGCTCTAAGTTTCCCTGCTTCCAAAGTGCTGTGATGCTGGGAGGGGATTTGTTTGCTGCCCTTCTGGTCTGGACTCCATGAGTTCCTGACTCAAGGTTGGGTCTGGATTATAAGTGGTTAAATTTCATAGACTGAAATAAAATAAAATAAAATTTCGTAGACTGATGCTAATCTCTGTCACTCACTGTGGTAGGTTCTACAAATTCAGAGACTGAATTGTTGGCTTCCTCTTGATTTTGGGGGGAGGGTGAAATCAGGAGAAATCCCACCCTGATTTTTTCAGCTTCTTGCTTATATGCAGGGCTAAGATTAACACTGAGTCCTCTCTGCCCCTGGGCTCAGAACTACACCTGCCATCTTGACTCTCTCCCCCTGCCAGCAAAATTTGGCACTTTTTGGACCGGTTTCTGGATTCCTGATAGCTTTCTTGACCATTTGAAGCTCCAAAATTGAAATCTAGTCTGAAGCAGGCACTGGGGAGCACTTAGAGCTTGGTCAGACATCCAATATGCCAAGGTCATCCACTGCATCCCTGGCCATCATCAATTTCTTGACTTTTTTCCTGCCATTGGACTCCAGAAGAGAGAGCAAGGCTGATGACTTTGCAGGGGGCTGCCTCACTTAAATCCAATCCACACACAAGTCTAGACAGCCATCTCCTGGTGTTGTTATTGGTCCTTTTCGAAAATGAAGGACAAACAACAATTTATCTGTCTATATCTTATTTTCCATATTTGTTTGCTTGTTAACCCTACCATTAGATGGTGAGTTCTTTAAGGAGAATGACTGTCTTTTGTCTTTTTTGTTCCCAATGCTTGGCACAACGCCTGGCACAAAGTAGGCACTTAAATATTTATTGACTTACTGATGGACAGTATACTTGGAAAACAAGTCAAAAGGATAATTTTAGAATCATCAAACTCCCTTAAAACTGTGACCAAAAACCAAACCAAAACTAAACCTGGATACTATATTGCAAGAAATCATAAAAGAAAATTGTTCCTATTTATTAGAACCAGAAGACAAAGAAAAACAGAAAGAATCCATTGGTCAGCTACTGAAAGAAAGCCCAAATTGAAAACACACCAGAATTTCTTAACCAAAATCTAGAGATTCTAGGTCAAAGAAAAAAAACTTCCAGGAAGCCAGAAAGAAAGAGTTCAAATAGCAAAGTTTATATTCGGGTCACACAAAATTTGGCAGAAGTTACTATTAGAGGTGATGAAGTGGAGAAAGAAAGACCTTAGTTCTACTCTGATCTCAAATACTTATTAGCTAAAAGACCCGAACAAGTAACAATTTCTGGGTGCCTCAATTTCCACTTTATCTGTAAAGTGGGAATAGTAATACTACCTACTTCCCTGAGTTGTTGCAAAGATAAATAAGAATATTTCTAAAGCATTGTGCAAACTTTAAAGTGCTACAAACATTCTAGTTATTATTATAATTATCATAAAATAGAGAAAATATGGGTATATAATACTGTAAAAGGCAAAAGATAAAAACTTAAATTCAAGAATAACTTAAATGGTAAAGAAAATATTGGGATATAATATTATAAAAGGCAAAAGATAAAAACTTAAAATTAAGAATAATTTACTATTTAAAAATTAGTATAATCCTACAGGATGAAAAATACACTTTTCACAGAAGACATTTAAATATTTCTGTCTGCAGGCCACAGGGTAAACAGTTAAAACCAAAGAACAACTAATTGGTTTAAAATTTGGAAAGGAGTACAATAAGGCTATATTGTTGCTTTATTTATTTAACTTATATGAAAATACATCATGCAAATAAATGCCAGTTTGGATAAATAAAAAGCCAGAATTAAGGTTGCTGAGAAAAATATCAACAATCTTAGATACTCAGATGAAACTTTGATGGCACAAAGTGAAGAGGAATTAAGAAGCTTCTTGAGAATGGTGTGAAAGCTGGCTTGAAGTTTAACATCAAAAAAAACTAAGATCTTGGCAACTGATTTCATTGCTTCCTGGCAAATAGAAGGAGAAGAAATGGAAACAGTGTCAGATTTTATAATCTTGGGCTCAAAGATCACTGCAGATGGCAATTGCAGCCATGGAATTAAAAGACACTTATTCCTTGGAAGGAAAGCTAAAACAAATCTGGACAGTGTGTTAAAAAGTAGAGACATCACTTTGCCAAGAAAGGTCCACATGATCCAAGCTATGGTTTTTCTGGTAGTATTGTATGGCTGTGAGATTTGGATGACAAGGAAAGCTCAGTGGCTCAGCATCAACACTTTAGAATTATGGTGCTGAAGAAGACATTTGAGAATCGAGGAGATTAAGTTAGTCAATACTTAAAGAAATTAATTCAGGCTATTCACTAGAAGGTCAAATATTGAAACTGGAACTTACAATACTTTGGCCATATGAGAAGATGGGACTCATTGGAAAAGACCCTGATGTTGGGAAAGATTGAAGACAAAGGGAAAAAAAGACAGCAGAGAATGAGATAAATAGTGTCATGGAAACAGTGAATAAGAATTTGGCCAGACTCTGAAAGACAATGAAGGATAGAAATTCTTAGTGCTAGGGGTCTCAGAGTTGGACACAACTGAACAATAAAATATTTCTAGGGTCACAGAGAGAGTAAGAAAAGAAAATAGAGAGTTTAAGGGTGATTGGGTTCTATGATGATTTGGAGGCTAAAAGGGATATGAAGAACAAGATGAAAAAAACTTAGGATCTCTCCCAATAGTGGTACTCAAGAAGGAAAATATATAAATATGTAAAAGAAGGTAGGAAGGAAGGCTATTTCATGAGCTGACTAATTTGAAGTGGTCAAAATGGAGTGTACAGATTCATTACATTCAGGGAATGTAGAATCAGGGAAAAGGGAATGAAGATTAAGAGGAAAGGTTGAATCTGGTAAGGGAAAGCAAAACAAACTAGTTTTATTGGTTGGATCATAAAGGAGGGATAAAAGGGAGATAAATAAAGTATAAGAACCAGGGAATCAAGATCTTGCTTGGGTGAAAAGAGGGAGGGGTAATGGAATAGGATTAGACCAATTCAATTATAGGTTACTGGAGTTGCTCACATTTCTTTTCACCACCTTCTTCTTCATTGTAAAGAAGTGGGTAAGAATAAAGAGGAAGGAAGTATAAAAGGATAAAGAAAAAGGAAAAACAATTCTCAATCCTAACTGTGAAGGTGAATGAGATCAATTCATCTACAAAATGGAGAAAACTGCAGAACGGATTAGAAAGCAGACTCCAACCATATGTTGGTTATAAAAACAACAACAACAAAATCCTTGAAACACAATTTGCACATTGAAAATGAAGATTGAGAACAGAATTTATTATGTCTTAAATGAATTTTTTAAACCAGGATTGGCAATCATAATAACATAGAAAGAAATAGTAAAAAATAGACATAGGCAAAAGAAGGAAGAGTGGAAAAAGGGAAATTACATTCTGTTTAAAGGTACTGTAAATGATGGAAAAACATCAATACTTTATATATACATACATGTACACACACATCTTTGTGTGAATATGCAACAGATGGTATGACCTCTAAGTACTCTAAGGAAAAATGAATCAAATTATTGAGAGAAATAGCTGATAAAATTATAATAATTGGGGATTTCAATGTATCTCCTTTTCAGACCTAGACAAATTAAACTAAAATATTAAAAAAAAAAGTTAAGGACCAGAATAAGATTTTAGATAGCTTTCTGACAGCTTTGACAGCTATTTCTGACAACTATTGAATAATTAAAAGGAAGCTCCATACATACTTATCCTAAGTATAAAGCCTTTACAAAAATAATCACATGCTAGAGCATTAAAAATTCAGTAATTGGTTTAAAATTTGGAAAAGAGTACAATAAAGCTGTATTGTTGCCTTATTTATTTAACTTATATGAAAATACATCATGCAAAATGCCAGTCTGGATAAATAAAAAGCCAGAATTAAGGTTGCTGAGAAAAATATCAACAATCTTAGATACTCAGATGAAACTTTGATGGCACAAAGTGAAGAGGAATTAAAAAGCTTTTTGAGAATGGTGTGAAAGCTGGCTTGAAGTTTAACATCAAAAAAACCTAAGATCTTGCAAAAAACCAGAAATATTAAGTATATTCTTTTCTGACTATGATAAAAATTATCAATAAAGAACTTTTAAACAAAGTATTTAAACTTAAATGGAGACAAAATAATTTCATTCTATAAAGAATCAGTGGATCAAAGAAAAAACCATGGAAGCAATAGACAATTTCATTAAAGAAAATAACAACAATGACATCAGATAACAAAACTTTGGGGATGCAGACAAATCAATGCTTACTGGTAATTACTCTTAATCTCCTTCATCAGGGAAGAGAGAGAGAGAGAGAAAGAGAGAGAGAGAGAGAGAGAGAGAGAGAGAGAGAGAGAGAGAGAGAGAGAGAGAGAGAGAGAGAGAGAGAGAGAGAGAGAGAGGTGGGGGGGAGAGAGAAAGGGAGAGAGAGGGGGCCAGCAAATCAACAAATAGGGCATGCATTAAAAAAAATAGATAGGGCTTTAAAAAAAGACCTAGAAAACCAACAAATCAAAACATTGAAACTAAACATAAAAAGATAAAAGTGAAAAAAAAAATAAGTGAACAAAATGGAAAACAAGATATGTTAGTAAATAGAAAAATTTATTTGAATATATCCATTTTAAAATACTTAATTTTAAAATGAAAGTCTGCTGGTTGGGGGAGGAAAAAACTAACAAAATAAATATACCATTACTTAATTGATATAAAATGAGAAGAAAATAAATTGCCAAAAAGGAAAAAGGAAAATTCATAATAAAGAAATAAAAGATACTAAAAGAAACTATTTTACCTAATCATGTACAACAAAATTCATAAATGAAATGGATCAGTATTTACAAAAATATAAAATATCTAGATTTACAAAACAAGAAAAGAAAATTGAATTACCTATAAATGAATACCTAAAGACAAAAGTCTCAAACCATATGGATTTATTAGTGAATTCTATCAAACATTTAAAGAATAACTAACTTCAAATTTAAATAAATTGTTTGAAAAATTAGGGAAAGAAAGTATCCTATCTAATTCCTGCTATGAGACTATGTTACCTAGAATGAATAATAACAAAATTCATCCAGACAAGTAAAAGATCTAATATCTTAAGGGAAAAAAAAGAAAAGAAAACCATAAAGGATATCTAGTAGTACCAGATCTCAAACTATGCTACAAAGCAATAACAATAAAAAAGAATTTCATATTGCTTGCAAAACAAAAAGGTTAATTTGTGGGGAAAATTAAGTATCCAAGATCCAGAAGTAATTGATCATAGTAGCATAATGTTTAATAAACCTTAGGCTACTAATTCCTGGAAGAGGAACTTAGTGTTTGAAAAAAACTGCTGGGAAAATGGGAAAATGGGAAAATAGTCTGGTAGAAATCTCATTTAGTTCAAATCTCAAAAAATATACCACAATAAGCTTCAAATGACCTAGACATAAAAGCATTCATATGATAAACAAATTAGAAGAGCAGAAAAAGGGATTTCTTTCACAACTATGAGAAGAAAAAGTTTCTTGACCAAGCAGGGGATAGAGAGGACCACAAGAGATACAGAAGATAATTTGGTCATCAGTAAGAATTTTACAAAAGAAAAATTAACATTTAGGATTGAAAGAGAAATAGTTAAATGAGGAAACTTGGAAGCAATTTTCTTTAGTAAAAGTCTGATTTACAAGACATATAGGACGCTGTTAGAAATATATGAGACCAAGAGGCATTCCCTAATAGAGAAATAATTTTTTTTAAAAAGAGCAGTTTTAAAAAGAAGAAAACCAAGTTATCAATGATTATATTAAAAAATTGCTCCAAGTCAATAATAGTGAGAGAAATGCAAATTAACTAAAGGTTCCATCTCATACCTCTCAGATTGGCATTAACAAAGATAATGAAAAAGGAAAATGATAATTGTTGGAGATGTGAAAAGTTGTTTTTCAGTTGTGAAAGTTGTGAAAGGTCTTTATGACCTCTTTGGGGGTTTCTTGGCAAAACAGGGGAATGTTTTGCTACTTCCTTCTCCAATAAGGACAGGCACAATAATACTGCTGGTTGAGCAGAAAAAAAAAATCTAAATTGGAATTGTACCTTCAAAGTCACTAAATTTGTATGCCTTTTGACCCATCAATAGCTCTACCATTTTTGCCCCCCCCAAAAGATAAAAGAAACAAAGAAAGGATCTATCTCTGCAAAAATACTTATAACAGCACTTTATTATAACAAATAAAAAACAGGGTGACTATCAATTGGGGAATAGTTAAACAAACAATGGCATGCTAATGTAAAGGAATGTTATTGTATCATAAGAGATGTCAAAAGTGACAAATTCAGAGAAACCTGGGAACTCTTATGCAAACAAATGCAAGTTAAGAAGTGGGTAGAACCAGGAGAACAACTTATTACACTGATTACAACATTGTGAAGGACAATAATTTTGAAACACTTGAATATTCTGATTGAACTCAATAAGCAGTCATGACTCCAGAAGACTGATAATGAAATTCTTTATGTCTGGAAGAGTGGTGATGGATTAGAAGTACAGAAGGAGATGTTCATTTTCGCTTTTCTTTTTTTATTGGAGACAATCAGGGTTAAGTGCCTTGACCAAGGTCAGACAGCTAGTGTCCAAGGTCACATTGGACCTTAGAGGATCCTCTTGACTCCAGGTCTAGTGCTCTAGCTCCTGTGCTACCCGAGACAAACATTTTTAGACAAGATCAATAAAACCCAACGGTATTTCTTTTGACTTCTTATAACAAGAGGGCTTTTATTTGGGGAGATGGTAAATGTTGGGAAGGGGATTAAGGAAGTAATAATAGTGATACCCAGAGAAAGAAGAAAAGAAATAAAAGATCAATTGAATATTTTCAAAATACACAGAAGAGAACAGAATGAAGTTCAGAAAAGGACACAGACAATAAGGACAATATTGGTATTAGCTTAAATTCAATATGTATTTCTTTAAAAAAACACAAAAACAAAACAATCAGCTTATGTATGTCAAAATCATTGTTTTACATGCAAGTTTTGTAAGTTTCTTTTTCTGTACTGTGTGTATATGGAAATGCTCATATTTATTAATGACTGCTTATATTAAAATATTAATTTATTTTAAAAGATAATAAAATATCAAAGATGACTCAACAATCTTTGCTTTTTTGGTCTTAGAATCACTGCATATTATGAGGAAAAGTGGTATGATGCAGTAGAATGAATATCAGCAAATACCTAAGATCCCGATCTGCAGCTCTATCTGCAGTTCTATCTATCACTAATTTACTATGTGACTTTGTCAATATTTTCTCTCTGGTTCCTCTTTTATAAAATGAAAGATCTGGAATAGATAATCTTTAAAGTCGTTCCCTCCTAGAGTTATCTTTTAAAAACAAAACAAAATACATTTTCCTTCCTAATAGTTGGCTCTGGTTCTAATCCACAAACATTTATTAAGCTCCTGTTATATACTTGGCATTATGCAAGACCCAGAGAATATAAAAATTAAAAAATTAAAAAAAAACAGTCCTTGCCCCAAGTAGCTAAAAATAAATAAGTTTGGGTTTCCTACCAATGAGGGGAGCCATGTGGGGGTAGATGTTGGATGGCCAGGAAGGAAAAATTGGTCATAGATAGCCCCTATAGTGGAGAGCCATTCACAGAAAAATTGAGTGTGTGCTGCATAATTTCTCCCATGCCATGTAACCTATCACATCATCTCTTACATAACCTTTCCATAACCTAGTTTCTCTAAATTAGTGTCACAGTATTAAAAACAGAATGTCTGGTTCTCTTTTTTAAGTAAGAAGAGGATCGGCTTGTTATTTCTCGAACTGGGCCCAGCCCAGGTACCCGACCTCTCCCTCCCTCCCATCCCCTAAATAAAAATATCTCTCCCTCCTGAGATTTTACTAGAGTACTTTGTCTGGATCATTCCTTTGCTTCTATTACTTTCCATCCTTACCATAATTATTGATGCACATGTTATATTCTGCCATTGGATAATAAGATATGAGAGAGGGAAAACAATTCTGTTATCAGTATATGCATTATGATTGAATTATTCCCCCATTCTGCTTTAGACTGAATAATAAAACCCAACTCAATATTTTCCAACCTGCTTAGAGTTACCACACAAAGTCCTTTTTAACTGTTCTTTACCACACAACTATTGCCCTCAACATAAAAACTAGAGACTTTCCAGCTCAACTTTTCAAACTGTATCTGCCATTGGCCCATTCCAATGCCACAGAATACTTCTGGTCCATTGTATATTCTGTGTAAGCCTGAAAAAAAAACTACATAAAATCAATCTGTAGTGTAGCTATTACCAGCAAACAATCTTCCTTAGCTTGCTTATAAACTTCTTTTCCTTTGAGTTTGTGACTCATTTTATTGGATGCCCAGTCTCAGACCCGCTGGTGAGTGGGATTCTCCCTGAGCTGAGAAATCTAGGCTGAGAAATTCCCCAATAGTTCCTTGAAGACAGACACTATGTCATCTTTTATCTTTTATATCCTTGGTACTTGGTGCTTAATTAGCATCATGCTCTGTATATAGTAGGTATTTAATGTCTGTTGAATGAAAAGATAATGAATGAACGAACAAAATGCTCTCTAGCTTTGGAAAGTTTTTCAGTTCCCAAATAATCTTCTAGACTAAGAGTTCTTAACCTTTTTTGTATCCTAGAGGCAACTAGGGGACACAGTGAGTGGGACACTAAGGGGGGGACTCCTCTATCAATCAAGAAGATCTAACTTCAAATCCAGTGTGGCTTGTTAGCTGTGTGCCTCTTACTCTGTTTGCCTCAGTTTTCTCAACTGCAAAATGGGGATTATAAATAGTACCTAATCTCAGTATTGTTGTAAGAATCAAATGAGTTGCTTTTACTACAGCACCTGGCTCATAGTAAATGCTACAAGGATGTTTAGTCCTCATTTTGGCAGTCCAGTAAAGCCCAGAAACCCCTTATCAGAATAACGTTTTTAAGTAATTTAGGAAAATTCCAAATTTCAGTTAGATGTTAGTGAAAACAAAGATGTAATTTTTCCCATCCAATTTCATGGGTACCCTAACTTCTACTCATGATCTTCTTGGGGTCTGTGGACCCCTAAGATAAGAACTCCTACACAAGGTTTTGCAAGGGTCAATGTCGAAACCTATGTATTGCATGTATTTTGAAAAATAAAAAGCTATTGTTTAAAAAAAAAAAGAAAGAAAGAAAGAGAAGAGCTTCTGATCTAGAAGAACAAAGGCCAAGTTACTTTTGAGCTATTTTATGACTAATTTTAGGTCCTGGGAAAGAATAAGATGCAATGGATGGGAGCTGGGACCCTCCAGGAACCACAACTCATCAGATCATAGGATTTACTGTTGGAAGAAACCTTAATAATTTTCTGATCCCAATGCCCAGATTTTAAAGATGAGAAATCTGTAGCCCAGCTTTGGATACATCACCTCAGTAATACTTTAGAATCAATATTTTAACCGAAGGTTTAGAATTCTAAATGTTCTTTTCATTACTGCCACAATCTGGAAAGACCTCCTTTTTTTTTGTCCTTGTTCTTCCATTCCAATTTTTTCACAAATATTTGGATATTCACTTATTGTTCTAGAGTTATCTCCCTGGGAGGAATCTCCATACATATTGTCTACTTAGAAAAGAGAGACAGAGAGGGAGATTTGCAGAAAATTGCTGCTGAAGACAAATTTAACCTTTATGATCCTTCTGGGCTAGATCAAGATCCCTTATCTCATTAGGTCTATAGGAAGATTTAGTTGGAGTATCCCTATAATTGACTCCCCCAAACCTACTTGATGAAATTATAGGATATAAGGGTCTGGTAACAGAGATAATGAAGCATTTCTTTCATCCTTTGACTGATTGCATTCACAGCTTATAAAACAGGAAATTTTGAGTGGCTCACACACTTTGAGTGGCTCATTTGAACCCTGCAAAAGAGCTCGCCCTTTTCAGATTTGAAAGGACCAATGTAAAGAAAGTGTTAAACCTTTCCACTTTGTTTCTCCCTTTAGGTGCAGAAAAATTCTTCGATCTACTCCACTTGGTGGTTTATAAGGGGCTGGCCACCTGCCTGTGGGAGGATCATCCATGCCCTGTGGTGACCTTTAAAAGAAAATCAAGTTCTGAGAAAAGTCATCCCTGGCAGTTGAGAAGAGAGCCAGATATGGAAGGAGAACACAGATTCTGAGTGATGATTACTCTTTTCATTTTCTCTTTATATCGATTCCAGAAAATCACAGGGAAAAAGGAAGGAGATTTCTGTTCCTTTTCTCTTTCCTATTACTGGAGAAACTTAGGGAGACATTGAACCAGCAAGAAATTCGCGCTGAAGAAAAGAATTGAGCTTTGGAGAGGATCCAGTTCCAAGAGCCCAATCTGAGTCATTTACCCTGAAGAAACCTAGTGGGAAGGGCATAAATATATCAGGAGAAAAGAGAAATACCCTATATGCTTCTTTGATATAAGCTTCTCTACCACTAATGTTGGTTAATGTCCATTTTTTATTGATATTTTGTTGCCCAAGGTCTTTTCGTAGTGGCTAGAAACTGGAAGTTGAATGGATGTCCATCAATTGGAGAATGGTTGGGTAAATTATGGCATATGAAGGTTATGGAATATTATTGTTCTGTAAGAAATGACCAACAGGAGGAATACAGAGAGGCTTGGAGAGACTTACATCAACTGATGCTGAGTGAAACGAGCAGAACCAGAAGATCACTGTACACTTCAACAACAATACTGTATGAGGATGTATTCTGATGGAAGTGGAAATCTTCAACATAGAGAAGATCCAACTCACTTCCAGTTGATCAATGATGGACAGAAACAACTACACCCAGAGAAGGAACACTGGGGAGTGAATGTAAATTGTTAGCACTACTGTCTATCTACCCAGGTTACTTATACCTTTGGAATCTAATACTTAATGTGCAATACGAAAATGGTATTTACACACATATATTGTATCTAGGTTATATTGTAACACATTTAATATACATGGGATTGCCTGTCATCTAAGGGAGGGAGTGGAGGGAGGGAGGGGAAAATTTGGAAAAATGAATACAAGGGATAATGTTATAAAAAAAATTACTCATGCATATATACTGTCAAAAAATTATAATTATAAAAATTAATTTTAAAAAGATATTTTGTTGCCCAAATTTAAGGGGAAAATGTTTTGTAGCTACTGGTCTTATTGTGCTACTTCAGTAAATTTCTTTATTTGAACTAATTGTATCCTTGGGTGAAAACACTGGTGGGGCCTCTTGAGTTACAGTTTAAGAATGTGGAGGATATCACAGTTTGTACCTTGAACCTTGAGTAGTCATCCCAGGAGGTCTCAGTTTGTAAGTGTGAATGGGGAAGGGGGGAGGAGATGGGAGGGGGGAGAATTAGTCTCTGTTGCATAATTCCAAACCCTGCTTCAGAAAGCTCAGTTCCATTTCAGAGAAATTGTACAACCTCACCTGTTTTGGAGGAACCCGGTCTGGACTGAGAAAATTGTGAAAAGCCAAAGTCTTTGGATCAAGTTTGCTATTCCTTCCAGGCCAGGGAACATCCACTTAGAAATCCCAGGGAATTTGGATCTTATGAGTCCCAGGAATGGAAATCCTAAGAAGTTGAACAGTGTACCTGACTGGAATGAAGGTCTGACTCCAATCACTAGAGATATTGGGGCTGGGCAGATCCAAAGAATAGAAGCTCTGCCCTTAGGGGAATCTATTGAGTTCCATTTTAGTTTCTACTTGAGTTTTCATGGATGTCTTTTTGACAGGCTCTGATGAAGGAAACAGTAGGAGAAGGACTATAGTTTGACAAGTGGGGTTGAGATAGGCTGATTTCTAATCAGGTACTTGTCCTCTCCTGCAACACATGCCCCAGGAAAGAAAATAAGTCTGATAGCAAGGTGACAGATTTTCGGCAGGGGTCTCTCCCCTGGATTTCCAGGCCCTCTGCCCATGGCACCATGATAGAAGTACAAAAGTTGTTTTTGTAGGCCCTTTGTTCCCCACTGCTCTTCATCCTGACTCAGTCTGTAACAATGGAAAAAGGAGGAGGTAGCTAGATTGCACAATAGATAGAGCACTGGCATTGGAGTCCGAAGGAGCTGAATTCAAATTTGGCCTTGGACACTTATTAGCTGTGTGACCCCACAAGTAAGTCACTTTATCCTGACTGCTTCAAAAAAAAAAAAAAAAGTGGAAATATAAATCAGCAGACTCGAGTTCAGTTTATTGCCTGCGTGATCTTCAGCAAGTCACTTCCAAGGCTTCCATGTCCTCATCCATAAAATAGAGGAATTGGATGAGGATGGCCTCTGGTAATATTTCATGGTGGTTTTTTTCCATAGTTAATATTTCAGTGACCCTTTAAGGCTGGCAAAGCCCTTTCTGTCCATTCGCACTTGATCTTCACAACAACTTTGTAAGAGGTTCACTATAATTAGTGCAGGTGAGGAAACTGAAATCCTAAAGTTAAATGACCGGCCCACAGTCACACGGCTGGTAAATGTTCAGGTCTGTCTGATTTCAGGGCCAGCTGGCTCAGAGGCAGTCACTGGGCCTTTTCTCCTGGGGCAGGGAAGGGGAGGAGATAGCCGTATCCTGAGCCCGGGGGAGCCTTCTACCTCGTGGTTGGACCACAGGGGCAGGCGTGTGACTGACTGCTGGCCCTGGAGAGGCTGTCTGACCTGGCCCTCCCTCCCTCCCCCCCACAAACGTCCCCAGCCTCCGTGGGGTTCATTTTTCTGAAGTCAGAGGGGGAAGAATGGAAGGCAGGCTGCTGGTAATCAATCCATCCCCATCTTCCTGGTCAGAGAGGGGCGCTTATCAAATGTTGCTGCTCTCAGCAGCCAGGCTCGGTTATTTATATCTCTAGTTTGAGTTACCTCCTGACCTTCAGCTCTAGCCCCGGCAATCGGGAGTGATTATCATGGTCTCACCCACTCCAGAACAAACACACCTCTGTCTCCCCAGCTGGCCCCGGGCACAGCTTGACAATGAGCAGCCTCTAAAGCGAAGCAGGATGTTGACATTCAGTCGGTACTCCAAGCAGCTCCCTTAGGAGCTGATCCTGCCACGTGGGAGGGAGGGAGGTGGGAAAGGGGGAGCGGGAGGAGCGAGGGGGGAAGGGAGGAGGAAAGGGGGAAAGGACGGAGGGAGGGAGAGAAGAAGGTGAGAGTTGGAGTCACTTTACTTTATTTATCTTCCCAAACCGAAAGACAGCCTTCCCAGGGGCTTCCAGTATCAGTGGGTCCTCCATAAGCAATAACCTCCCTGCTTGCTCCGGAGGGGGAGGATGGATAGAAAAGAGCAAGGT